>NC_046376.1:32055293-32087793 GCF_011125445.2 Fundulus heteroclitus | reverse complement strand
AATTTGCCGCTGCCCACATGGACAAGGTAGATGCTTCCTCAGCCTTCAAGGTCAGATGACACATTGTTTGAGCTATCGGGCCTCTGAGACAAGCAGCGTGTTTACACTGTAGAAACCGACGGCCCCCTCAAGTTCAATGTACTTATTTTGTCTTAGAAACTCAACTTATTAGAGTTTTTGACACAGAACTTAAGATTGTGCGTTTTCCCGCGTTTAACTCACGGTTGTAAATTGTCTCGACTTTTGTTAAGGTGGGGAATATGCAAATCTGAAAGTTGACTTTAAATGCAGTTTTAAGGCAGCTTTTGAACTGTCGTTTCAACGTTGACGAGACTTATAATGTATTACAGTGTAGAGGAGTCGAGTTAAGTCTGTCAAGCCTAAAAAACTTTGTACCAATGTCAGGCAGGGTGGTGGCAGCATTATGATGTGGGGTTGTTTTGCTGCCAGTGGTAGGGTCCGACTGGACAATGGTCCTAAAAGGAGGCTAACATTAAGCTTCTAGAATGTGCCTCAGCTAAAGGAAACTTAAAGATCTTTGTCTAAGAGCTGTGCAAAGAAGCAAACATTCCGCCAGAACTATGCTAGGAGTTTCTTATTGGCTAGAACACATGTGTGGTTTCTCAACACCCTGATATGGAATGTTTACTCATATATAGGTGTGTGGGGTGGTGTGTTCTTAAGCCTGTATGTGTTAAACTGACTCTGTGTGGATCTGAGAAAATTCACAGCAAAACATTGCTTCAATAAATAGTAAGTCTAAGTCAGACCAGCACTATATGTAACTACAGGTGCATTTCTTGTGTGTGATAATGTGTCCAAAACCACAAACTATTGCAAGCAAAGCTGATGGTTTTACTCAGTCTGTCCAGGTGTCACATAAAGGCTCTCATCATGGAAAGAAACTGAACAAACTGCTACAGTAGACTAATTCTACACCTGAATCAAATGACTGCATGACCTCCTCAGCAGCCATCAAGCGCTGCAGAGGCCTGTTAATCACCCATTGTGCTGGAGCAGAGGCATCTACAACATGCAGGAGAGTGGATCCTGGGGACCAGGGTTGAAGACCTCAGATCTAGACTATTTGGGGAAAACGCACAAAGATTGCTGTTTTAGTAAGTCTAGCCATGCTAATTGTGTTTATCCTTGGTATAAGATGCTAAATACAGACTAAACTGTCAGTTCTGTTGTCATTTAGTCTTTCTTTTAAATACTAATACTTTTACAGCGTCTGCTATGAGACATGATGTCATTTCATATCATAAATAAAAAACAGTTGCTCATGGGAGGAAGGGTGAAGAATTCTCAATCCCGCTCTTATTTCTGCTCCTATTACGATTCGTAAAAACAGTTTGGAAACTGCTACTATCGGTATCGGCAGATCAAAGTGAAACAAAATTTAGAGATAGGCGCTCTAAAGATCCAAAACCCTCTGTATCTAATCAGTATACGACACACACCCTCATCCCATTGAATTTTATGTGGACCTTTAGCACTAATCAGTGCTTATCTGTTTTCTTTTAAACAGCGTGGCTATCTGCATTACGGTTCATTGCGAAAGCCCTCCTCTGCTCCATAATGCATTCTGTGGCCCAAGGGGGACATCTGCAAAAATATGCAAACTGGTGATGTAAACGTGACGCCATCAGGGTTGGCTGGCCTAGGATTTGAAAAAGCATTCTTCTCCTACCCGGAGCACTCGAGGATTATAACGTTGCATCATGGGAAATGTAAGTTACGCTGTTTTTATGCAGCTCACGCCAAACTAGAGGTCCTAAATACTGAATGAACATGGTATAATTTTAACCGTCTTTCAAGCAACCATCATCAGACAGAATCATGCAAAAGTGAAAAAGTTTTCAGATGCATGTCGTGTCTTTGATCGAACAAAGAGAAACACTGAATCCCCGCTCGCTAGTTCTCGGTTCCTCTGCGGCTGAGGCTTTTCACATGCCAGTGCCAATTACAAGCCGCCTATTATTCATAAATAACTTTAAATCATACATACTGTTTTTAGGCCGCGCGATACTTCCTAATTAGTCACTACGTTGGCGAAATATCTGCTGGTTGATCAGCGAGGAACGGCAAATGAGGCCCAGATGCCCAGTGAAAGCTTTGTCTAATAAAGCTAACAGAAGTTACTCTGATCTCTCCCTCTTACAGCGCGTGTGCGCGCGCGTTAGTGTGTCTGCGCACGCACACAAAACAGTTGTTTGTTCTTCATTATTTCTGTGTCCTGCTCCTGGCACACTGCACAGGCAGCCTGGCAGCCAATTGCTCCCATGACCCCGCAGTCTTGCCACGCTAACAAGCTAGCGACCACACAAAACAGCCGCCCGGGTGGCCCGGCTAGCACGCGCGCGCGCAGACGCGGATTCATAAAACGGCGAAACAAATAGCTGGCGTAGTCTTTCAGGTGAATGAGAACAACAGCGGATGTTGGCTAGCTGCCAGTCCCCGTGGCTTCGCCGAGGGCACACATCGTTAGCGGGCATGCACAATCCAGAATATTAGGATAACAGTAAAAAAACACATATAAAATGTGAATCACAGATAAAAAAACATCACATTCTCTGCAACGACAACAACAAAAACAACATGTTTTCTCCAATTCTGTCAATATCACAAACGCATGTGGGGGGGGGGGGAACCTGACCCACTCCCTCTTTACCCAAACGCTCATTTTCCCCACCACAGAGCAGCAAGAGCGAGCAGGCAGAAGGAGAAGCAGAGCAGAGCTGAGCGGGACACAACAGACTTAATGATGAATCACATGATCACCTGCTAAGCCTCAGAGCTTTTCATTCAGGTAAGGATTCACCTCTGGAGCAGGCCGACGTAAAAAAAAAAAAAAAAAGGAGGCCCTCCCCTTACCCCTCCTCCCACCCCCCCACCCGTCTCCTTTTTTTTCCACATCTCTCGCTCCCAACACCACCACCACCATCTCCAGAACAGATGTCTGCTGTAACCCAGTAGCTCCCTTTGCTGTAGACACATGGAGGTGCCATCTGGACCGGAACGCTGTTCCTCTCCAGACTGGGGCGGTTGGGGGGTGGGGACTGGGGGTGTGTTTCTACGTGTGTGAGAATGTAAATCAGTTGAAACGCTCTGATGTGGTCTTTGGGTGTGCGCGTTTGTGCGTGGCCGTGTGACTCTGGCGACCGCCTGCGCCGGTGAGCGAGCATGGCTCGTGGACAGAAGGCTCCTCGTGCACTGATGACACACCTGAGCACCGTCCGCTTTGGGTTGTTTAGCTCTTGTGCTGTTGTTGCTGTTTTTTTTTTTTGTTTTTTTTTCCCTCCTGTGCTGCCTTTCATAGACAGCTGAGCCAGGCCTACGGCAGGTGGCTGCAGCCCTCGACAGCTCTGTCTAAACAACCAGCTGGACGAGGGGCTGCAGGAACTTCATTCACATCCTCGCCGCCTCTCTGACGCCTCTAACCGAGCGCTCCGGCTTTTGCACATTTCCTCACGTCACGACCACAAAAACTTCAAGATACCTCTGAATACAATCCAAACCGCCTTCAGAAGTCTTAGTGGAGTCCACCTGTGTGTGATTTGACGTCAGTACAAGCTCAGCTGTTCTCTAAAAGGCCTGAGGCGTTTGCTAGAGAACATTAATGAACAATCAGCCACATGGAGACCGACGGTTACAGCAAAACAGGTCGGGAAGAACTGGTTTTCCAGTAATATCTCATGCTTTTAAAATCTCACAGAGATTTGATCAATCCATCCTCTGAAAATGATAAGTTGTCCAAAGGGCAAGTCTGAAAAAGCCATGTCGCCTAAACCGACGGGCCAGACAAGGAGAGCATTAATCAAAGAAGCAGCCAAGAGGCCTATGGCATCCCTGGAGGAGCTGCAGAGATCCACGCCTCGGGTGGGTTGATTTGTCGACAGGAACAATATTGGTCGTCACTCCACAAACCTGGCCCTTATGGGAGCGTAGAAAGAAAACGAAATATTGTCGAAAGAAAAAGATGAAAAGCCCCGTTTGCAGTTCGCCACCGTGTGGGGCACTCAGTACGTGCAAGAAGGAGCTCTGGTCATATGGGGCCAAAATAAATCGTCATTCATCTAAATAAGCCATCGTCACAATGAAACACTGAGGTGGCTGCATCATGCTCTTCTTCAGCAGCGACAGGAGAGTCGATCAGAGATGATGGAGCTAAATCCAGAGCAATACTGGGAAAATAAGCAGTTAGAGGCCCCAGAAGGCTTGAGACGGGGACAGGCAGCGGCCGTAAACATCCAGCCAGGGCCGAGGGAGTCAAAGCCAAGAATCCATATTCAGAATCTGTGGCAAGATTTGGATTTTCAGAGATGCTCTCCATCCAATCTGACTGAGTTTGAGCTGTTTTGTCAAGAAGAACTAGCAAACTCATTTTATAAACGAGTAAGCTGGTAAAGACAACCCCCCCCCCCCCCCCCCCCCCGAAAGGACTTGAAGCTGTAAATGCAGCAAAAGCTTTTTCTTCCACCTCACAAAAACATTTCACTCCTTTGTCTTGGGCTGTCATGTAAAATCCCAACCAAACACACTGAAGCTGTTGCGGTAACGTGACAAAAAAAAAAAAAAAACACGAAGAAGCTGTAGGCTGCAGAAGACCGCATTTACATGTTGTCTCATTTTATAAATAGGTAAGCAAATAAATAAACCACCAAGCCAGACGGTCTAGTTAACCTTACATCAGAAACACGTGGTGCCATAACAATTAGATGTTCGGACATGATCAAATACCAATAAAACACGGTTTGCAGGCGCATCAGAGCATTGGCACATGTTCCAAACGTGCTGCAGTTTGAGTTCTTTCTCAGAAACACAGCGACGTCTTTGAGGCAGACAGGTGATGGATGTTATGGAGCTACTGGGCTACCAAAAGACTTTGGTGGACCCACATCGGACAGCAGCAGACATCTGGTAGAAACACAACCCCACCCAGCAGCAACAGAGCCATAGAGCAGGACACATAAAAGAAGGGAGAGCAGAGGAAGAGGAAGAGGAAGAGGAGCGCAAAACAGAAGAGAAAAGGAAAAAGGACGGGATGGGAGGAAGAGCTCACAGAGAAGGCAAACAGACAGAGATGCGCACACAAGCTGAGGTTGGTGTGAGCGGAAAGGAGAGCAACTTATACATGTAGACAGAAGAATGTTTAATGTTGTTCTAACCATGGTAAGGAAACTGCACTCCATCGCTCTCATGCTTAATCTTCCTCTCCTGCACACTGGCCAAATGGTGCTGCACTGAAAGGCCAAACAGGGGAGAAGGGAATAGTTAACAATGGAGGAGGGGAGGAGAGACAATGACAGAGAGAGGTGGAAAGAAAGAGAGAGAGAGAGAAACAGGGGGGGTTAAATAATTAGCAATATGGGATTTCAACGCTATAGAGTGCAGCAAACTTTAAAAAAAAAATGGTTACATCATGACTGCTGGCAGTGTCAAAAAGCAAGCATATAAGAGGGAGTTTCCTTAAGCAAATCCCTTAAGTCAAATACCACACCAATGAAGTCACATTGCAAATACATTTGACCAGATAGCCATCATGGTGGTTAAAATGCTGTAAGCAAAACAGAGGGAGAGGTTAGAGTTTCGCATGAAAATGGAGAGTTAAACTGGGTTTGCTTTGTTGGGATGCTGGAGAAAGAGAGACGGATGTGGATGGTGAGATTCAGAGGGGCGTCTAGAGTAGTGACAGGGAGTTAGGGGATAGAGGTGATTACTGACTCCTGTGGAAATATGAGTAAAGAAATGAAGCTGGCTGGGATTAAATGAAAATTTTTTAAACGTTCTTTAGAGGTCATGATTAAACATACTTAACAGATTTCAGGATGGAATATTTAAAATCTCTTCTAGTACTAGGCAAAATGTGGCTGATTGGAAATATTTCTGTTTGTAAAAAAACACAGACAGGCTTGATGTGGACAGTAAAGCAGCCAGCCAACACTCGATTAAGGTAACACTGTTTTAAAACTAGGACTGACATGCTGCTGGGCCGCCAACAGCAAGCTGGCTATTAGCACAAAAACCAGGACCCCTCTATAAGGAGGAGAACGGCAAAGAGTTAAACTATGTACTAGGCAGACCACTAGTAGTAAAAACAGCAGGAGCTTATGCTATGGTTCTGCTAATGTCCATGTATAAAACTCTAAATATTAAATGTTACAGATAACTTAAAGTGTAACTCATCACTAATGCAACTGTTTTTTGCAGATAAACTGTATAAACTGGGGCTAAGAGTGTTATTTTAATGGAACTGTGCATTTTTTTACATTTTCATCTGAACTTGTTTAGTTCTTAATGTGCAATATCTGTCTCAAAGCATCCTCAGTGCTGCCCTCTTTGGGTTATTTTTATATATATATATATATATATATATATATATATATATATATATATATATATATATATATATATATATATATATATATATATATATATATATTTGGAGCGTGTAACGAAAATAATTTCCCTCTGGGATTATTAAAGTATTTCTGATTCTGATTTGAACGTTAGTCCACGTTAGCAGCTAACATCACTTTACCACACAGAGGCTGCACCATTTTGTCCTCCACTGCCCCGACAGCGTCGCCGTTGGGCATCGCTGGGTCGGCGCTTTGAGCCGGGCGGCTTGGACTGATAACACTCAGGCCTGCTAGGCTCCAAAAAGCCTGCCTCAACCTCCAGTGGAAAATCCTCCACCTCAAAAGACCAATCTGTGGAGAAACCACCAGTGACGCCCCTGGTCACTCCTCATGTTTCAGCATGTCACTGTCCCTCCTCATCAATGCCCCGCAAACCCCAACTCCTCCCCCCACACTTAGCCCCGCCCCTCAGGACAAAGTTTGTCAGGGGGCAGTGTTATACTTTTACAATGAATTGAGTTACACTTTAAATATGACTTAATTTATGAATATATTGTTTTAAAGCAATAGGAATAATTGCTGCTTTTCTATAATAATAATAATAATAATAAATGGGAGCTACTCAATCATGTTCATTTTTATATTAATTCATTTCTTTGTCAGTGTCATCATACAATGGAAATCTCCTATCAGTCCAATGGCTAATCTTGACACATCCAACACTAATTTTGTGGAATAAACATTTTATAGAGAGTAGAATGAGTATTAAACTAAGGAAAATGGGTATTAACAGCCCTGTTTGTTTTAATAATTTAATCTTTTTAGCACATGCAACTCTCCCTGCCTCATTTGGTTTGGGGGGAAGTACTTTTGCCACTGTATATTTTTTACCCATTAAAAATATACGGAGTCAAAACAGATGTGGCGCACTGAACAAGGGAGGAGTACATATTTTAACCCGTCAGTCTACCCAGTGTAAAAATCACTCTGTTTTCTTTATGGAGTTTTTAGATAACATACTGCGGGATTAATTTTTCCTTATATGTCATAAAAGAGTTTCCTTTTAAAATGACACACTGGACAAATTTCTAGAAATTCCAAAGACATCTGAGTAGCATGTTTACAATGACTTACATTTCTTTAAAATTGTGGCCAAAATCCGTTCCTTAGTAAAAATCTTTAAAAATAAAAAACTGAATATCTGCGCGCTTTTAAGAAAATGTAGGTGCCTGTATGTTTGTTAACTGAACGTGTCTGTGAGGAAACCTGGCCAGAGTGCTCCTCTGAATCCTTTCTGTGAAGGGTCTCTAATAAAAGCTTTTAGGACAACAGAGTTGAGAATGGGGATGTAAAGGGAAGAAGAGGGGGGGGGGGTGCAATGCAACATGTATGCAAAAACAGATTTTTGATGGCAGGAGGTGAACTGTGGCTTCTGCTTCAATTAAAATTTTAGGATAAAAGAAAAGAAAAATTTCCCCTCAGATTTAAGGAAACATTTGACATTTCTGGAAGATTCTTTGTTTTGCAAGAGGATCAACACTAACTGAAGTAAGAAGAGGCAAGCAGGTGTGGTCAGAAGTTTACATACACTCCTTAAGGACAACTATATTATTTTATTTTGAGCTGTTGATGATTTATCTGAACCATGATTTATCTAAACTTTCTTAGGGCGGGAGAATCGTACAAAAGACATGGTCAGAATTCCGTATACTGACTCACACGGAAAAACACCTTTGGATGAATCTTTTAGTAGGTGGTGGTTAAGATTCTTAAACTTGGCAAGGAATTTCTTCTTGCTGGTCATGACTGACCGTAGGTGGCAATTTCTAAGAGGTTGTAGGTTTACACAAGTCTAAAGCCATCTGTAGACAACTGCGTTCGCTAAGCTTGGTAGTGCAAGCACAATTCACTCAGACGTCACTGTGGTGGCGTGTTCTAAGAGAGCCCAAACCGTCACCTCCAGGTGAAACGAAGTTGGTTAGGATCTTCAAGAACAGTTCAGGAATCACGACGGCGGAAGGTCACCGTGAACGGAAAGCAACTTGAAAGCCAGCGTTTCATCGCCATGGACCGAGAGGGCGCTGACAAAGAAAGAGGCCCAAGCTTAAGATCTTCATCGCAAGCCAAATGAAGTTTGAAGCTGCCCATATGGATATGCCACAATGAAGAAAATGTTTCTGTCCAGGCAAGACACAGAGTGGACCATCGTCTCACCAAGAGACATTAAAGCATAGTGGCGGCAGCACGGTCCTGTGGGATTGTTTCCAAGCTGGTGCGCAGCATGGTTGCTATTCTTCAATTTCACCTCAACAGCTCGGTGGCTAACATCTAGGCACAGATCTGGTGGAGTGAAGGCTCCAGCAACACTTGAACTACTGGGAAACAACTTTATTTGCTGACCTACGGCTTTCGGCCCTCATCGCGGTCGCTAGCTGAAACCAGTTGGTCGACAAATAAAGTTGCCCCCCCCCCCGCCCCCCAAAATTAAATTAAATCACACATTCAATCTGGTTTCGGAATGTAAAAAGGAGGCTAACCTTAACGTTGTGGATTAGAATTGTTGGTGGCAAGAAACGCTGAGTGGCTGAAGTACATTTAATATTAGACGGAGTGTATATTTAACTGTGACCCTATGTGCATTGATGAAAATCCACAACAAATTCTTGATCTTAAAAATCCTCCTGGTTGTGTGTAATCTCCCTGCCAAAGAAAAACAAATGGAGATCTTTTCTTTACACTCCTGCAAACCCATGTGTGACTTTTACATAACATTAGTAAATATATGACTGGTGGCCACACCCACAATTGCTCTTTCCTTTTGTTTAAACATTCGGTGGTGAGAATCTACAGTAAATGGTAATCCAAAATGCAAAAAAAAAAGTATCTCATTTCCAAAAATGTCAAACTTTTCCTCTCAGTCCAAAGAATACGCCTTTGAACTTCGAACTGACCGGGGAAGCTAAAGCTAAAACAAGAATTCATGATGATCTAACGGAAAACATCTTCTAAATCTCTCAGAACAGTTCTTAATCTTCTCATTGTGGCGAAGACCTCAGCCCATCTCCTGCAGAGGCCTCCGGGGGCAGACGGCACGGCATGTTTCCATCGTGAATACCTGCGTCCACATCGTTCGGCCAGCCGCTGGACTGAGAGCTGCTGCCAGCCGCCGGGGAGCGGCCCGAGTAAAACACATCGTCCACAGGGCTCTCCATCTCGCTGTCGTCGATGGACTTGCGCTTGTTGGAGCTGAAGGAGAGAAAAGGCGAAGGAGAGAAACATGAGAATGCCTGTTTTCAAAGTGTCGGAGGAAAGAGGAAGGAATTAGAGGGAAGCTGCACTTGTTTATGATTCAGATTGTTGACCTGGCTTTTGTGACATACTCCCTGCAAAATGCTTCCCACTGTGCCTTGCAAAAATATTCACAAACAAACTTGAGCGCATTGAATTGATCTGTACATCATTGGGATCTCATGTGATGCACCCAACACAAAGAAGGACTGGATTGTGAAGTGTGAGGAGAATGAAACATGCTTCTTTCTTTTTAAAAAACTCTGAAAAGTGTGGCATGCATTTGTATTCAGCTTCCCTGAGTCAACACTGTATAGCAGCGCCAAGTTTTGTTGGATAACTCTGGACCGGCTTTAGAGTTCCTACCAGCTTCCCTGTCCCTGCTGAAGAAACGCCTCCCCACACCACGATGTTTATTCACAATTGTTCACATATACATCTGCAACTGTAATATGCAATTACCTTCCTCTGCACTTTAATTTAAATAGCTTCTGTTCAAACTTTATTTATACATTTTATAGTAATAGCTACCTGTGTATCATGCTCACAATTCTGCCTATAGTAATAGCCACCTGTACATATATTCATAGTACATGCAAACTCTGTTATAATAACAATCATCTGTATATTATGCTACTGTACATATCTGTAAAAATCTATTCATAGTAATATCCACCTGTATATTATATTCGGTACATATCCGGCTGTACATTTAGTTCACAATACTAGTTATCTATATATTATACTTATAGGACAAATCTATCAGTAAAATTCTGTTTATAATAGTATCCAGCTCTATATTTATCTAGTAAAAACCCATGTCCTGTACTTATGGAACCATTGTTTATCCTGCACTTGCTGCTATTGCACT
The DNA here is from genome assembly GCF_011125445.2 of Fundulus heteroclitus. Taxonomy (NCBI): domain Eukaryota; kingdom Metazoa; phylum Chordata; class Actinopteri; order Cyprinodontiformes; family Fundulidae; genus Fundulus; species Fundulus heteroclitus. Next base: position 32,077,269 of record NC_046376.1, on the reverse strand, counting down.
TCTGGTTAGACCTAAACTGCATTTCGTTGCCTTGTACCTGTGTAATGACAATAAAGTTGAATCTAATCTAATCTAATCTAATGTTGCCACCTCCGTGTTTCACTGTAGGAGTTGCATGTTCAGGGTGATGTGCGGTGTCAGCTTTTTGCTGCAGTGTTTTACAAGTTGGCCAATCTTCCTTAAAGTTCGGCTATATAGAATACACTAATAGCGTTGACAGATTTCCACCTAAGTCATGGATCTATGCAGCTCCTCTAAAGTCACCTTTCAGCTGTTTCTCTGATCAACACTCTTCTATGAGTTTAGAAAGTTCTCTCTGTTTTGGTAGGTTTGCAGCTGTACCCGACTCGGGGTATCGTTTTATATCCTCGCCCTGCAACTTTTCTCCCTAACCTGTCTGCTGCCTTCCTTTGTCTTCATGACACAGTTTGTTCCCTGATGTTCTCAACTGATATCATTTTCCTTTCTCTACAGAGTTAAGCACCAGCACATCTTGAGCCGGTGAATAAAACCTAGCTAAAATATATATTCCAGTTGGTGACTGTAATGTAATAAAATGCGAGAAAAGCTCAAGGCATGCCAGTGCTTGAGCAAAGCACCGTATTTGAGATTCTAATAAATGTACATGCATAATTCCCGGGGACCGTGGAGAGCTGACGTGGCTGCTTAATTCCCATGGAGTTAGAACAGGGGTCGACATAAAAATCAAGAATAATAAAAATTCCCAATGTCAAGATTGGTGTTTAGTGTGTTGTTTTAATATTATGTTACAGCCGGGGGGACAAAGAAAGCCAGCTGGAGACAGTGTGACAAGAACAGGGCTGGAATATTAACAATATGCAGGCCCAGAGCGACCCCGCATTAGAAACATAGAAGCCCCGTTGATCCCGAGACGCATTGTTGTGCGAGCTGGCCGCTTCTTATACATCTGTGACCAATAAAATAACAGGGGGCTGCGAATGTACAGCACGCACATATATGAGCGAGAGCGTGCCTGCGTGGCTTTTTTTTGTTCCGAGTGTGATGGAGGGATCTGTGTTACATTAGTATCGAGGGAGATATTTTGCAAAGAGTGTAACTACCTCCGTGGGAGACTTGCATAAAGCTCCATTTCAGTCCTGCAGCGTAAGACGGACGGGGAGGAGAAAGCAGAAAGAGCGAGAAGTAAAAACAGACACAAACGTAGACGGAGCAGCAGACAGGTCGGCGGGAAAAAACGAGAGGCAATCAGTTGGAATTAGTGGGGAGGAAGGAGAAAGGGAAAAGAAAAGACCACAATCTGAAGCAAAGCAGGAGAAAGTATTAAGAACATACTAAAGAACTTAATGATATTAGTGCTGGGGATGCACTGAGAAACCAGCTAAAAACAGGACAGGCCGGCTGGAGAGTTCAATCTTTTCTCTTTACCAAGCCGTCCTTTCCAGTTGTGATGTTACACGCATTGATATTGTGATTTGATACTGTCTATTCTGCAGCTCTAGTGAGAAGGAAAGTAAATTAGTACAAAGATGTAAGAAGCTTTTGAAGAGGAAACTGTGCTTTCTACAGGTCTGTGGAGAGAGAGAGAGAGAGAGAGAGAGAGAGAGAGAGAGAGAGAGAGAGAGAGAGAGAGAGAGAGAGAGAGAGAGAGAGAGAACAAAGGTGCTCTGTTTTGTCCAACCTCAGTTTCTACCTCTTTCTGTCATTAAACAGCCTGGATCTGGGAATCCTGCTGGGATTTTGTGAATCTCACAGTCAATCTAAAGAGCTACATCACTGTCAGTCGCACTAGCATTTAATACAAGTTACTATATATATCATGTAAAATGTCCAATCAGTAAACATTTTGTCTTTACCAGAAAAGCTGAATAAGAAAATACTGCGAATGCTGTTCTTACAGTCCTTAAAGAGAGAGACTGGAATTACCCCAAATCACTTTTTGGCAGGTCAAAACTTTCAAAAAAAAAAAAATCTTGTCAAGGCATCTCTAATTAGCACATAAAAATATGAGCAGGAAATGCTCGTATAGGCACGCACCTGGTGGAGGGGGTGGAGGTGATGGAGCGGCGTCCCAGGGTGACCTGGTTGATGTTGTAATACCCCGGGCTGTCCAGGTCTGCCAGAGAGAAGTTTGGGCCTGTTGCCGTGGCCACGGGAGCTGGGACACGCAGACATGGAGATCCATCACACAGAAGAACACCACGCAGATACTTTATTTACAAACTAGATTAAGGCAGGACTTTTTACGCAGCAGCCAGTGAGCGGATCGTTACCGCTTCCTGCCCATAGATGAGCACTAAGGCCTTCTAAATATCTAAATGTTAAAAAACTATTGTTAAAGCACGTTCGCACTGTGATTCCTGGAGGGGTTAAAAACCACACATGTCCCATTGTAACTAATCTATGTAGCGCAATCTGTGGTAGCTGGGCCTGCAAGTCTCTGCCACTGATACTTTGTGGCTGGGAGGCTTAAGAGTCTTGGTAAGCACTGCTGACAGGGAGGCTCATAAGGCCTCTGTGAAGTGGCCATCTCTGGCCTCTCAGCCAGCAGTCTTTACGGTTCAGACACGCCAAGCTCCTTCTTCACTAACGTTGTAGATCTGCCGTGGTAGCAGAGTGCATAACTATCACAAAGAAAGCGTGAAGTTGGATTCTTTTGAAGGTGACATTTTTGGGGAGGTTAGGTGCAGTCAATATCTTTCTTGCCAGCAAACTATCATAAATTATTCATTTTGGATAGACACACATTTTTTATTTAGCTTTTTGTCCCCCAACAAGTGTTCTGCAACCTCTAACAGGTTTTCTTCTAAGGTTGGCCTGGATCTGGCTCCACGCAGCTTCCTATTACCTAAACCTTGTCCATGATGAAGAAAAGCATCCCCGCAGCATGATACTGCCACCGTGGGGATGGTGCGTCCAGGTGATGGGCAGAGTTTTGAATCTTCTCTTGTTCCCTTTAAAGGAACACTAAGTAATAATGACACCTAGTGGTTAAAATCAGAACCACACATACACAATGCCTTTCACGGAGATCCCCCATTTACTCAACAGTCCGTTGCTTCCACAGGACAGGTATATGATGTTGCATTTTCTTCTCTTACTAGCTTCTATGATTGCAGAATGCTGCTATTTTTCCAAGATAAAACACCAAATGCTGCGCTCTTTGTTGGGAACCCTGAGAACTCTCATAAGATTGGCTGAGGAACCAGGAAGTAAACACGGGCTACACTCTAAACGAATGTAGTTCTGGATCGTACCTCTAGGTTTGAAAGGAGAAAAAATGTGACTAAGACATCGTTGATGGAGAGGACTGATTGTTTATCGGGAATGTTACTTCCATCCCAGGTGAGAAATGAGAATGAGTTAGGTTGATTTTACAGCAAATATCGTACTTATAGCTCCTTTAACAATGTGAAATTTGCATTTTGCCAAAATCAAAGTTTGGTGAGATTTATCTACGGCAGGTAAGATATTAACAGCTCGTAGTATCTCCACAGAAGTCCATTTTGAAAAAGTTTGAATTAACTTAAGTTTGAATTAATCTTCTAGACAGATTAGCTTAACACAGCAAACATTTATTTCTAAGACAGAGGAAGCAAATACATTTTTTGTATCACAGAGACACTCACACAACAGCAAATACTTTTCTTACTTTTTAGACTTTGTAAAATAAAATAAAAAGATAATCTATTAGACTGGGTTTCCCCAACCGCTCCTCGCTACCATACCTAGCTTTTTGCATGAAAATCCTCAACTATTCTGAGCAGCTTTTGATCAGAAACAGAAGACGAAGGCTGATATTAGAAAATCCCAGCAATGACTCACTCTGCGACACGCGGACCAGCTCAGCCACGTTCCACACCCCTGAAGTCACAAAGCAGTCCTGGAAACTCAAGTGGCCTGGATAAAAGAGGGAGAAGGACGTGCGCATCACTGCAGATCGTCTGGTAAACGCAAAGCACCGAACATGGATGAGATTTCAGGAACACATGAGGCGACACCCTTGGTATGAAAGGAAAAGCTATACAGGCTGTTGCAGTAATCCAGCGGGGGGAACATGTGTTTTCTGTAAGATAAAACATGCCTTTGGTTCAGTTGGTTCAAAGTTGACATCCTAGCACATGTATCTAATCAGGTACAATAGGTGGGTATAATCGCCAAACATACATCTATATCCTGCATGACGTATTGTATATTAGGATCTGTATGTAAAATGCCTTACAAAAGTATTCACACCCTTACATTATGTCTACATTAAAACCACAGACCTTAGCAGATTTGATGGGAACTGTATTGTAGGCGCAGCTCCTCTGATTTGACTGATCTGTCAAGATCCTCGTTTTAACTGCAGTCCGTTGGGTATTGAAATTTATTTTGAAAGAAATCTTAACTTTGGCCCGGGTTCAACCTTGAACAACTTCCCCATCCCAGGTCTGCCGAAGAAAGACATTTTGCCACAGCATGATGCTGCCACCCCCATGTTCCACACTGGGGTTGTGAATTCAGGGTCATGTGCAACCTTAGTATCCTGCCACATATAACATTGTGCATGTAGGCCAAACACCTTGTTCCCCTCTTGCTCCGTCCCCTACATGGCCTTTGGCAAACTAAAAACTGGACTCCTTATTGCTTTCCTTCAAACAGTTTCTTCAACCCTCTCTTCCACAAAGGTCCTCCCACCTGAGGTGTGGATCTGTGCAGCTCTTCCTGGGTTACGATGGACATCTTGGCTGTTTAATGTTGTCCTTTGAAAGTTTGTAGTTTTCCCCACTCGGCCAGAATGATGATGGATTTTCAGTGAATGAAATATCCAAATTTTATTCTATGAATTATATCTAGGGGGAGCTGTGACCTGGTGCTTAAATTATAGCAGGGTGCTTGCATCTTGGCGAGGCTGCAGGTTTCCCAGCTTAAGTCCCACAGACTGCCGTTCTGGGTCCCTGAGAAAGACCTTTAGCCCCAGAATGTTCCCTGGATGCTGCACAATGGCAGCCCACTGCTCCCTTAGGGATGGGTTAATAAATGCGGAGGACATGTTTCATTGGAATGTACTAAGTTGCAATGACAAAGATCATTATTATAATTATTGTATCCCTCTTTAATCTAACCCTCACTGGTCTTCATGATTTTGTTTGTTTACTAATGTTCTCTAGCGACCCGCAGAGATTTTCTCAGATCTATTGGATTTATCCTGAGATAAAACTACCGGGGCTCCAAACACAAATGCACGTGCAGTACAGTAAAGGAAAAGCTACCCTAATTCCCATTTTTATATATCAATAAGAAGCTATCTATGACTAGCTAAATTCTGCTAAAACAATTCTCTTAGTCTAACAAAACTACTTTCATCCCACTTTTGTCACATCTTTATGAACTGCTTTGGTTCTTCTTTTAATTGCAAAACAATCAAGCTTGCTTGATTGTTTTGCAAACCGGCAGACCTGCTTCTTACTTTGCCCCCCTGGTGTGTAGCTTGAAGATGTGCAACACAGTCTAATGCTGATCTGCGTGACATTTGCACTTTAGCAAGTGGTACATTACATAAAATACGAACATATTGCAACCTTCAAGCTCTCTTTTCTTTCATCCCTCACTTCCACCGTCCATCACGCGCTCCCCTCTCTCCTTTCCAGCCCTCTCACGTCTCGTTTTCTCTTCAGTCCCTCCATCCTCGCCGCCTCGCTCCCTCTCTTACTACCTTGTCCGGGGGTTAACCGCAGCGGGGACAACGCATGAGGTCAGCGCTCGGCTCGGCAGCGACCATGTGGTTCCCATCTTCCAATAACGTCAGTGTGATTTATGAGCGGCCCACCGCAAACCCAGCTCGGCCCCCCTCCACTGGTACGGGACCGTCGACTCTCTTTACCATAATAAACTCAGCCCCCAAATCTGCGCGAACGCACTGAGAGCACTGCATGCTGGGGAGGCGTGCGAACATGCGCTTGCCTTTTTAGCATGTCAGCCGTTTGACAGGGCTTTACGCGTGCATGTGAAGGAAGGTATGCACGGGCGTCATTAACTTTGGTACGCTTACCATTTGCCGGGGGTTTGACGTCTGTGTCTCCTTGCTGGTTTGAACTGTCTGATTGTCCTGATTGTTCTGAAAAAGATAAAGAGAGACGGGCGGTTAGTTCGTCGCTCGCAGCCTAGATTAAGGGTGCCGGTTCTCTTCATAGACTTGACAGGAAATAACATCATCAGACCAGACATTAAAAAAACAAAGACATGAGCTGACGCTCAGTTGAAAGTCAATAGATGTCCAAACCATGTCAGTTCCTTGCTTCCGGAATCCGTCTAAGCAGAACAGAACTTAGACTTTTTATAGAAGCGTTTATCGCACTTTTCTCACATTTTAGGGGAGAAAAAAAACACCTATGAAAATATAGACACTATCTCATTTGAGACTTTGTGTAGGAGGGACAAGATGCGAAACATTTAGTTGTTTTCTTTTTCTTGTGGGTCCTTCTTTGGAAGGACGTGTTTTGATCGAAGCCCTCAGGTAGACAGGCCTATTATATTCAGGGTATTTCAAAGACTAGGACTTTGCAGCTTTACCATCCCGCCAGCTGTTTTTCTACTCATGTATGTATGTATGTACAAATGTATGCACTTATGTATATGCACATATATACGTGTATGTACGTATGTATGTAGGCGTATAGGTATATATATATATATATATATATATATATATATATATATGTATATATGTTTATATATATATAGATCACTATGTATGTAAATAAGACATCATATGACCGTTCCTATTTCTTTTTGTATCCGTTTTTGTATCCGTTTTTGATCCATTTTATATATGAAGATTCACTGTATATAACTGAATGCACCTTTCCTACTCTGCACCTTCCTGCATGAACCGATGTGGCAAGTGAATTTCTCCATTGTGAGATCAATAAAGCCTATCTTATCTTATCTTATCTTACTTCCTGTAACTAAAAGGAATCTGTCTAGAGTCTAGAATCTGCACAACCTCTTGGCTTATCGTATTTCAAAATGTTTCATAAACACCTGCTATATAAAATTTGCGTATTCCATGGTTACTGAAGTAGGACTTTTTTCTCCATATAAAGGTTTTAAAAACTATGATATCAAACTTTAACTGAGAGAGGATGAATGTATTTTTTTTTTTTTACTTTTATTATTTATGGAAAAGGGACAAAAAAAAGTATGTATTTTGATGCCTAATCACCTTCATACCATTACTGTCAATTTGTTGTCGAACTTTTATGCAGATTTTAAAATGTTTAATAGGTTTATTGTGTTTTTATTTAATCCTTGTTGATGTGTTTGATTATTATTAAGTGTGGAAATTGTGTTGATCTGTGTGGATTATGCTTTAACGGTCTTTGACTGCTGCCGTGCATCAGTTTTTTTTAAACAGAAAATCCGCTGTCACTTGTATGCTTAAAAACACTGCTAAGTTCTATCACTCAAACAGTGGCTGTCCATGGCCATCTTCCTTAGGGCTTGAGTTTGACTCGTTCTTGTCTTAACAAATGTTTAATGGACTGAATTTAGGCGCTTTTCTAACCACACTGACCACTCAAAGCCCTTTACACCAGAGCCACATTCAACAAATAATCTTCCAATCTTCCAATTGCGAGACAACTACTCTGTCCTCAGTGGACAGTGTCGTCTTTTCTCTCTCCATTCAGTGACAATTTGCTTGGGAGAAGATCATTCTGAGCCAAAGTGAAGCATATTTGTTCTTCTAAAGATTTCGAAAGACTGATCCATTTCTTCAACTCTACTGGCCTGGATTGTTGTAATTCCCTTTATGTCGGTTTAGATCAGTCATCCCTTCACCGCTTGCAGCTTGTACCAAATGCGGCCGATCGGCTGTTCACAGGAACTACAAAACAGGAGCATATAACTCCGGTTCTGGCTTCACTACGCCGGCTTTATTCCAGGGCTGATTAGAACATTTCGCTACTGGTTTTTAAGGATCTTAATAGTTTTGCCCTGCCACATTTAAAAGCTCTAATAAAACAGCATCCACCCACAATAAGGTCAAACAGCCAGCTGGCCTTAGATGTTCTGAGGTCCAATCAGAAACGTAGAGGCCTTCTCTGTTGAAGCCCCAAGTCTGTGGAATAATCTACCGATCGTCATCTACAGACTTTAGAGACTTTTAAAGAGCCACCTCCACTCCGTGACTTTTGAATTAAATATGTTAACTACCCCCAATTTACGTGACTTGTATTTCTTTTAACACTAACGATTTATTTTATTCGAGTCTTCCGTTTTCTTAATACTCTTATCAACGGTTTGTTTTTGCTGTGCAGCTTTGTTGTAAAGTCTTGTAGTTGACAATAACATTTTGGAGTGTCTAAAAGAGCCAGGTGTGACTCTGGAGTCAAAGACCTCTTTGTTGTGTTTTTCTGTCGGTTTTCCTTATTTGCTCACTTTACCTTTCTAATGTAAAAGAGGCTAAGACTGACCGGCGTGACGTTCAGTGGCTCTGACTGACACGCACTTATTTCACTAAAGACTTCTGCTGGCGACCAGCAAAGCATGCTTTTTTTATGATTAGGCTCTAATTTCAATTGGAGTCCAGCTCAACATCTATAGGGGCAGGCGGGAGTACATGAACTGCCTGCTTCAGCGAGTTTTTCCTTTGGCCTGAAGGGTTGCCATTCTTCCTCAGATGTGTAATGCAGCCCTGTTGAGTTTTACGGTTGAATCGTATATGCCATTTAGGCCAATTACCCCACGGTGCTTAGCTTTTAAGAGCGCCTAGAGCCAACACTTCAGAGCGTGACCCCCTTTCCAGCCAGCGTCAGGCCCCTCAGTCTCAACATCTCCTAAGCCTAAATCAGAGCCCTGATCTTGGGTGGCAGCAGCACATGCCAGCAAACTGCGGCACCATTCAGCCCGTCTGCCCGTTGCCAAAACCAAGAAAACAAAAGGAGACACCAAATCACCTCATCGTTCGCCCGCCAAACAGGGAGAAGAGAGAACGGCCCGGGCTTCTCACTTCCCCCCCCCCCCCTCCACAAAACACTCCTGGCTCATTCTATGGCCGTAAGACTCAAACTTCAGGTCTTTCCCCCACAACGTCTCTCACACTTGTCGTGTCTCTGATCCTGTGTCTCTCCCGCGCCGTTCGCTCTGCGGAATCCTGGCAGCCATCTTAGCGCTTGGCAGCCATTTTAGGTTTGGCGGTAGCCGTGCATTCCTGCTAGCTGACAGCACGGCCCACACGTACACACTTAAAACACACTCACACGCTTAGCTCACCCGCTCTCGCACACAAGGCCCCAATGGTCTTAAAGATAAAAAAGACCTACGGAGGATATGCGTCGCTAATGGGGTGAGGATGAAAGCCGCTGGGGATGTTTCTCTGCAGTCCTCTGCACTTATAGCCTGTTATAGAAGGCAGGCAAGTTGAACAGAGCAACCAGATCTACTTGAACAGTAGGAAAAAGTATGGGGGGGAGTGCAGTGGGAGGCAATAATTTGTCTCCATGAAGTACATCTTGCAGGATAATCAAAGAAATTCCAACCCTAACCCCAACAAATCTGACGGAGCATCTCTCCACAATCCCAATCTGTCAAAACCTTTGAAACCCTCGGGCTTTTTAAACTATCTCCCTTTTACACTTTGTGACGGACTCCCAAGCCAAAACTCAGTGCCCAGTTGTCATGACAACTCGGATGGCACTGTACACTTAAAGTCCCTGATGACGAGTGGTTGTTGGAGCTCGTGTACGCATATGCGCCGCTGTTTGGCCTCGCAATTAGTTGAAATGGAGATAATAATATAGCGTACTGGCACCAGCTCAACGTGTTGTTTTGTTTAAGATCTCTTTTGGCACCGCGCAGACCGCGGGAGCTTTGTGCGCCGCACTATCACAAGGCTGACTTCATTACTGTATGAGCTGTTTTCCATCGGAGGCTCTTAAAAACACTGCTCCTGTTATAAATCAGACGTCCTAACTCGGCTCGCCGGACTTTTCTGCCTCCCTCGGCAACGTGTTAGAAGACTAACAAGACCCGAGCTCTGAGCGAGGGACCGTAAGACGGACGTACCCAGGAGCTGTTGGGGAAGTGTAGAATCGAAGCTTGGGACGTTTTCTTGGTTCGATCGACGATGCAGATCGTTTACCGTTTAAGTGGTCCAAACTTTAAATTAGTCGTCAGGTTTTAACGGTGTCCTGGATCTTAAAATACAGTACTGCAATCACTTCTTGTTTTTATTTTAAGACAAAAAAAAAAGGGGCCGTTGACTATTGACTATTCATTCACTTGAGGAGTTTTTTACAACATTAACGAGATCCAGATATACAACCTAAGCTGCTCCTTTTCAGAATAAAACATTGAGTCCAGATTCTCTGGTACCTGGCATAGACGCGAGAGCAGGTGCTGAATCTAATCAAATGAAATATAAGAGAACAAACTGGTTTCAAACATTTTTTATAGATAAATTACAGCAGCTCAGAGAAGGAAAAAAAAAACCTGCTTCTGTTTGGGTTCATATTTCCCTCTTAGGGCGTGCTAATCTTATATCTGTCAGATGCTTTGATCAGAACCCTGCAGGCTTTCAGCACCAAAGCGTTTTGGTCACACCTGTCTATTACAGCTCTGTTCTTTACAGTTCATTTTATTCGGGGTATAGTTATTCATTTGACTCCGCTGGTCTTCAGCAGGTTAGGTGGGAATTTAAAATTGTTTTATCACTCTGAGGTTAACGGTGGCTTAGATGGGAGGTGATGTAGTTGTAGGATGTTGGATTGACGCACAGTTCAAGACGGTTTTACAAGCTAAGGGGGACGACACAAAGTACCAGGGTTGTGTTTTCTCTGAGCTACTGCCCTAGTAGTGACATTGGGAACCCAAATATATCCTCTTGCGGACAGAAGCAGTGACTATTTGTAAAACATGCCATCTAAAAGTACTTCTCTGTACTTTTAGATGGACTCCATCAGGACCTCCCCGAATGGAGTGTTTTTCTAGATCCAGACCAGTTGGAGGATTCTGGTCAAACTAGTCAGGGCGTGACCCGCCTCTCATCCATTGATCCATTTACTTTCAGCGACTTTTCTTACATTTATAGAAGTCAGTTTTAAGCGGCACAGCTTTTCCAGCTCTCTGGAACAGCTGTTGTTTGACAGCTGCTGTACAACAACGATGCTCTGCTCCTTCCCTGCACACCCTTTATCATTTATTCCTCCGTTCATCCTTAGGTCTCACATGGTCGGACGCAGATCCTGAAACATTCTCTAAGCAAAGTCTAGCGCAGTCATACACGAATGGAGAAAGACCAGGGAGAAAGTTCAGGGACCGTGTGGATATCTATGCAGCCAAGTGACAGAGTATGACGCTGGTGATCGGCTGAGATGGAAGCAGATGATCAGCTGTGCAGAGAACCCGAAAGGGAGCAGCCCAAAGACTAAAAACAAGACCAACTAATATGTGAACGGGAAGCACAGAAAATAAAAAAGCTCCAGAAATCTGGCTCAGCGCAAAACACCAGGATTTAAATTTCTTTCTGAAATAAAACACTTTACTAACTCAAGGACTGTGTTGTTGAGGTATTGGTTTTGTATTTATAAATCTCTTTAGAACAAAGTTCATTTTCATCTTCTTCTGCAATGAGATCGCACCAATAAAATAATATGATATTGATTTCTCGCAGATCAATATGGACAGAATGTGACTTTATCAGGGGAGACAAGTAAAAGCTATGGTTATGGGCCTGGATCAGCTAAGGAGCTTGACACTTGGGAGCTGTTGTCAGATCTTTATTAGTGGAAAAATAAATTGTAATTTTTAGTTTTCTACAATAAAATACTGCAAAATGTCCTGTTATGAACCTAATGTTTCATTGTTTAGCTTTTATAAAGTAATCTTAGTTTATTTAAAGGTAGAAAATGTAATAGGATTTTTAAAAACACTATTGTTTGCTCGCAAAAAGAGTTAAAAGAGATATAAACATTTCCTTCTAACTGCATGTACACATCTCAAATGAATATTTAAATATAATTAAAGGAGCAATAAGTAACAATGGCACCTAGTGTTTCAAATCGGAATAACATAAATACAACGTGTGCCGTTTCTAAATGGTCCGTTGCTGCTGTGAAACCGCACTCTACAGGATAGATATATAATGCTGTATTCTGTTCTATTTCTGGTCCGCTTCTCTTACTGGCTTCCATGTTTGCAGACTGTTGTTCTGTTCTGTTTGTTGTTCTGTTTGCCAACATAAAATGCCAAATGCTGCGCTCCGTTTTGGGAACCCTGGGACCTCTCATATGATTGGCTGAGGAACCAGGAAGTAAACATGGGCTACACACCGCACCTGAGTAGCTCTGTACCGTACCTCTAATTTTGAAAGGAGCAAAACGTGACTAAGATATCGTTGATGTTGAGGAACAATCGTTTATAGGGAATGTTACTTTCATTCCAGGTGACAAGTGAGAATGATTTAGGTTGATTTTACAATAAATGTCTTACTTATTGCTCCTTTAAAAACCGGACGTTCATGTTCACTCCTTCCATGTCAGAGGTTTACATCCAATTTTCCTAATATTTGGTAGCATTATCCTTAAACTCTATGAATTGTTTCAACCTTTTTCGGATATACTTGTAAAAGCTTCTCCAGTACTTTGCTGTAATTCCTCCAGACAGAACCTAAATAACCGAGTCGGGTTCTTACGTTGTCTTGCTCACACTCCTCTGCAGTTCCACCTTCACATTTCCTATGAGACTCAGATCAGGGCTTAGTGACGACCAATCATAAAGCTTGACTTTATTGTCCTTAAACCACTTTAAAACTAATGAATTGATTTGCTGAGGGACATTATCCAATTGGAAGGCCAACTTCACCCAAGCATTAATGTCCTGGCTGACATATTTGAGATGTCGCTTCAGTACTTTAACACAATGTTCTTTCTTTGTAATGCCATCTATTTTGTGGAGTGCACTAAAACTCCCTCCAAAACATTCTGCCTTCAAGCTGTTAAAAATTATACCCAAGGAACAACCAGACTTGTGGATGTCTTCCTTAGATTTTTAGGTTTTCCTTAGATTTTTCTCCCCAACGTCACATGGGGTGTCTTGGCAGTGTTGCCCTAAACGGCATCCACAGCTGTGCCTCCAAATAATTAAACTATTCTGAATTAACCTATCAGAAGCTTACAAATCCATGACCTCATCATTGGGGCTTTTTCAAATTGTTCAAAGCCATAATCTAAATGTATGTAAAGTTCTGACTACTTGAGTTTAATGGGTTTTTTTTCTTCTGCTACCTAATGATATTCATTTCTACTTGCACATATGTATGAAACATTTCCTGTGTGCGTAATCCTTGGCACGGTTACAATTATATAAATATATATTGTGGATGAGCTCAAAAGGTGCCTGTACCGCAGTAATTGTGAGCACGGAGCATGACGGTTCCAATAAACGGAGATGCTTCACTCTCACGGCAAACAATAGAGAAGCTGTGTATTATTATAATATTATATATGCTCTATAGACCACCTGCTGGGAGAAATCACTGCCAGCAGGCCTCAATCCCTGCAAAAAAAACCCCTTTGTGCACGCCCACGGCGATAACGCACGCAGGGCACCGGCCGAGGCACGCGCAACCACATTTGTTTAAAAGCGCACGTTCACGTGCTCGCGCGGGCACACGCTACACACATGCCTGCAACTCAGAAACGGGCTCACCGACACACACATGCACCCACAAAACGTTCAAATACAGATGAATCACCCTTATCTCCTGCACACAGTCGCCCCAAGGCCCCCTGCACATGCCTCACCAGAGATAATGCAACACACACACACACACACACACACACACACACACACACACACACACACACACACACACACACTGTGAGTTCATTTTGGTGTCTGGTCAATGTACTATATAGTAACTGCTGGTATACTCCAGGACTGTGAACACACACGTCACCAGCGAGCACACATTTATCACACCCAGGATGCAGACAGTGGCTTATAACTCACACCCAGGTTAATGTACACACACTTCAAAGTCAAAGTTATGCAATCGCTTCCGCTCACCTAAACACGCGCGAACGACACAACCCCTCAAAACGAATACGCGCTTACGCCGGCGTCGATCACCGAGAGACGCTTCGATTGACAAATTCACAAACACACACGCGCTCGCTGGGAGCACCCGGCAGCCACTGGCAGCGAGTTAATGGACTCGTTTACTGCCGCGCGCGTTCACACGCGGGAGCACAGAGTACACGTTTCGCTAATTTACCGAGCAGTCTGGAGTGTTTGTTTGGGCATCACGGGCGCACACAAGCAAACAGGCCTCGTGTAATTTAATGTGCACAAAGAGCGAGGGCTTCTGCAGACTGTTGACAGCCCCTAAAAATCACCATCACCATTGTAGGGCTGAAGATTAGCCATAACAGCTTTTGATATGAGACTTGATGGCGGTTGGAAGGACAGAAACGACTGAGGCAGCGTTTTTTTTGTTTCATTTTATTTGTAATGCCGGCGTCTATTATAATCATTCGCTTCAATCAGAACCGGCTTCACGTCGACATAATTTGTCTGTGCTTGCATTAAAATACAAAATATGACACCCCCCCACCCCCTCAGAATTAAAAAAAACAACTGAGACACGCTATATTTAGCAAGGACAGAAGGTGCATAAAATACATTGAGCAGCTGCCCAGATGGAGCTAAAGCATATATGACTGATGCATGTGATTACATCAGCGTGTGTGTGTGATGGGCAGACGAATGACAGAGGGGGGACTGCTCTGTTTAATAGATTGCTTCAGTTTGATAAAGTAGATGACTTATGCATTTAACTGTTGTTTAGGCAGAGAGGAGCTAAGCATGCGGAGATCAACAAACAATAATTAGCTTGAGAACTACAACAAGGTTTAGCGGTCTTCTCGAGCCTCCCAGTGAACTGCAGCACAGAGAATGGACCAAAAGCCAGAGATGAATAATGATTTGTTGTGTGTTTTGTGTCCTTTAAAGAGCTGCGTTTGTGTCTTTTTTTACAAGAAATCCCTCCTTTAATCTAAAATAACAACTTGGAAACAACCCGTAGCACTTGGTACGATGCGTTCCCTGATCGTGTCGGTGCTAATAAAACAGATATCTGTCAGATTTCAGTCGTCAGCCAATATCTTGGCTTGAGAAAGTACGATTTGTGACTAAACCTAAATGCAGCATTTCTAAATGACCTTGAAAGCAGCATCCACGCCTTGAGACGCCGCTTTGTGACAACCACATGGTAACAACCACTTTCCACACAAATTTTTTTTGCAATTTTTAGTACGGCCTTACGGAAACGGATAATGCGCCGGTTTATATGAGAAGGAAAGAATCAAAATGAAAGTATTTTTTGTGAAGCCGATTTTGAACGCTTGTGGTTCCTGAAAGATATATAAGCAAAAAAAAAAGGGGAAACAGAGGATCTCTTTAGACAGTATTTCTTAAAATAAAAGTGTCTTTTTTTTCTGCTGATGATCTGACCCACTTTTTGTCATTGGGTGCTCTTTGTTTGGGAGCCACCCTTGATGTGAATGGGGGTCACATCATCCCTGCCGGCATTCATTGTCTGAACAGTCACAAACATCTGGGCTGCACCCAGAACCTTGTGAGCAGGAGCAGGAAAATTTACATCACATCTGTCGAGGGCATAGTACAGAAGAGACTCGCAGGTGGGGATAAGGCATCATACAGCAGAAAGAACTTGTTTTACAATATATTTCTTAAAGAAATTCTTCCTAGATGGACATAAATTTGGCCCCACTTTTCCCTCTGAATAACCTGACATCTATGAGCCATGCTTGTTGCTAGACAAGTCCACTCTAATGGATTATTTTCAATATTTAAACACAGAGGCAATATGTGATCTCTGTTAACTAACAGATCATTTGCAACAAGCTAATCAGGATTAAAATTACAAATGCATTGAATGCCGTTCCTGCATTTCTCCCAACTTTATAGATGGAATATAAGAGGTTGGTGATTTATTCCAGCTTCCTGACTTGAAATGAGTCTCGTGAGGGCAGCCCTTTTGAAATATAAACCAACATCAGTCGAAACAGGACGAACACATGCAAACGGGTTTTCAAAATTAGAGTTTTAGGGTTTCCGAAATTCTTTCATCTTTCTGTTTTATGTAGGACGCCAACAACCCAAAGGTTTTGTATAAAAAAGAATGCATACATCTGCCCAGATTTGACGGGTAATAAACTCGCAGCCTTGTGCTGGTGACCCTTTGGACCCACGCTCGGTCTCCACCCTCCATCTGTGGTGTCATTTAAGGATAGCTCCTCCAGACATGGTTGGGTTCACGGTCAAATGACAGGGGCCTCTTCAGGCGACTGCTCTGGAAGTCAGCATACAGATCTGCCACTGTTCTCTCTCTCTCTCTCCTTCATCTCCACCTCGCTTCGCACTGACTCTCTAACGTCGTAACCCTCTGCATTGTTGCCTCTGCTTTTGCCTTTTTTCTCACACTCCACCTCTTCGGTTTCTTGGATGAAAAGCAGCATTCAGGCCCGCGGGTCCAAACCCTGCCGTTCCTTCTGCCTTATGTGGGATCCAGTGACCACAGGCTCGGGGTTGAAGTGGAAATGCGGCTGAGGTGTTACTGTCATTCATCTCCACCCAAGGGAGCAGCCATCAGTAGACAGAGGTAGAGATCACCAAAAAAAAAACAGGCAAGGGCATGATAACCTTTAGTAAAACGACCAAATATTTGTTTTGCCAACACCATTACGTTGAATCAGAAATCATTTTTAACAGCTAAAATGTATCTTTGTTGTAAGTGAGATGAAATTGTTCTAGCCTTTCCAAAAAAGTAAAAAAAAAAAAACAGCTGGACTTTTTGTTTCGAAGTTTGAAGACGTTCCGCTTCCTATCAAGAAAGCTTTCTTCACCAGCACATTCTTTTAGCCTTGTTTCAGTCAGCTGACTGGCAGTGTGCAGCAGCAAGTCTGTGGGGGCGACTTGCTCTGTTCTTCGTTCCACTGGTGAAAACTGATCATTTTCTCACTGAACTTGAAGTAGAAGGAACAATATGGTGGAAATTTGTGGGGATTATAGACGTAATCTTCATAAAACCTCTATATGCCTTCCTACCAACCCACGCCACACTACACAAAGTGTATAAAGCCAGACTTCTTTTTTGATATCAGACAGGTATGTTGCAGACAGCAACCAGCATGAGTTTCAGTATACATGAGGAAATCTAACTCCTCTCTCCATCCGCTCCTCCACCCCATCCGGTTGCCTCTGGATAAAGAAACCGAACAGCCTCCCCAATTGGGTTTCGCTTAAGAGGTTTATCGGTATGTTGCTAAACATTCTGACCTTTTTTTTTCATCTTTAATGCGCTTAAAATGTTCCAAACCCTCCTAATCCTCACGGCTATCCCACACAGATGTTCACCCGGCTCTTTTATTGGACTTCATTTCAACCTCTTTTTTTTTCTTCCCATCCCCCCCTCCACAGACACACACACACACACACACACACACACACACACACACACACACACACACACACACACACACACACACACACACACACACACACACACACACACACACACACACACACACATCCTTAGCAACTCTTTTTTGAACACTACACTTCGCCGTCTGATTACTCCATGTCAAGCCCCTCCCCTTTGTTGCATTTCAATCTTCTAAAAGTAAGTCTTGATGAGACGCTGGCCTTTTATGTCGCAGGGGGGTTCTCACTGGACACTGTAGTGTGTATGGATATGTGTGTGTGTGTGTGTATGTGTAGTGATGGCGTGTGACCACTTCTGTGCTAGTGGCCCTGGATGTTTCATGGGAATTTGTGTCATTAGATAATGCCCAGTTAAGTGTAACAAGATAATAACAGGGATGGGGAGACCATTGTGGTTATTCCTGCTGAGCTAGTTGGACATCTGGAACAGCCACTTAAGCCTCTACACACTGAGTCATCCACTGTGGCAGTTTATAAAGCTGTACAACTGCGCCTGGGATTATGTTTTGGAACTTTCAATGATATGATTCAGCCCTCTATTTTTAAATCATTTTCCACACGGGGTAGGGTCGTGTCCAAAAAACATGCATGTTAGGTTATTTGGAGATTCTAATCTGCCCCCTTGAGTGATCTTGTCAGCAATTGCTTGTCTCTGTGTAAATCCTGTGATGGACTGGTGACCTGCAGGGTCTACTCTGGTTTCTTGACCTTAGATCCCTGAAAACAGGCACCAATACACCCTGCAAACCAGAATAAGGTTAGACAGGTTAGACAAGATAACATTTTGGCCATATTTGTGGGGCTAACAATCCCTAAGAACCAATATTTATACTTTCTTTCTCTAGACGTAGAGGTTTCACATATCTCACAAAACTGTGTGTTGAAACAATCTGTAATCAGTAGGGGTTTAACAAGAAATGAAATCACTGTTCAATAGGTACTTTGGTTTCAAAGTCATGGTCTGGTATGGCCTGTATAGAGCTGATTTTGTTTTTTTAAATTATGAAACGGCAAGCAGAATGATGGATGAGTGGATGGACAACATTCCCAACGAGCAGAGTTTAGTGATAGCTGGGATTCTTGCTGTTTTGTTTTGGTGCCATTCTTTAAAGTTGCGCTACAGAATGTCGTATTGGACGTAAAGGTTCTGCATGCATTGAGGCATAACACAACGGTGGCATTGTTTGGTACAGGTGTGTGACACGCCGGCAGGGCAGACTGGATATTTTATGTACCAAGAAATCTGTGTAGTTGAGTTTAGTTCAGTTCTAGTCACTGTTTGACTCCATTTACAGACCCTTTTTTTGCTTGTCTGCTTGTCAAATTTTTTTCTGGTCCTAATGGCAATAAAAGCAATAAAATTGTTTCTATTTTTATGTTTTCACAAAAAACATTAAGCTTTTATAAATGTGTCACGTTTCAAATCCAGGTCAGTCTTGATATTCCAACATTTCAAACTACAGAAGATGCAATGTCATAGGAAAAATTAGTTAAATAGTCCTCAAAATGTTAAGCTGAACAATCTTGCTGGTTTTCTCCACTAACATTCTGTTGTCAGCTGCCTAAGAGTCACAACCGATAAGGCGGACCCATAGTGCCCGCAGTGTCGCCAATATAACATTAGCATTGCAACATGGAGGTAGTTAGGCTGAGAAAACAGTAATAAACGTGTTGGTAGTCTCTTACGAAAGCATAGACTTTTAAAATCCACTAATATAACATTGTATCCCATGGATGTGAATGTGTCCAGTGTACTTCTTTCAAACAGGTGTGGCTGACTTTGCCTTTCATCACACTGAGGATTTCTCTACTTTTCTTCATATTCGTTATGAGGTAAAGTGAAGTGAAGTACTGGGGAAAAAAACGGGTTGGTCAGCAAATAAAGTTGTTTTGTAGTATTTCAAGCGTTGCTGAAGTCTTCACTTCACCAGATCTGTCACCCTCTCCATAAACCCAGGGAGTCGGTGAAATTGTGCGAGAAAAGTACTGACAATAACTTCACAAAACATCGGCTCAAAATGTTTTAACTTTGCCTTCTAATCACCCACCTTTGTGTCCAGGATATACTGCAATAGCACACGGTACCCTGGCTTCACCAACGTCCCATCACTGAGAGACATATTTCTCTCTAAGAAGGCGTTTTAGTATAAAGTGCCATGAGATTTCTTAAGGACTAACTTAAATTTACAGTTTAAACAGAGAAGCACTGTTTAATCAAGCTTTCTCACAGAATATAGGAAAAACAGAGAAAAAAAGGGCAAAGAGAAACTGAGAAGACCCAAAGAAGGCAGAAATTACAAAATGGAGGTCTGATGCAAATAAAAGACGCAGAACATGTTTGATCACTTATGTTGTTCAAGTTTCTGACAAAAAGCTCCCAGAGTTATACTAAACCGACCCTGTGTTCATGACTGCAGCAATGGTCCATTTCCCCTGACTGCAAGCGCCTCATTTCTTTCTCCCAAACTGAGGCTGAGCTCGCACAAATGGAAGGAATAACATTGGGGGGGGTTTCTGTTTTAAAATGGATTTTCCTTTCAGCTATTTTTGGCGCCTGCCTGGGAAGTTTATTTGGCTTCCCCATCCACACCCTACCTATTAAAACCGGCAACTCCGGAACAACCTGGTATTTTCTCCGGTACGGCGGCGGCGGTCCACAACCGCGTAGCAGTTTGCGGGGCCGGCGGGCCTTTGCGGTTTCTCGTCTTTTTCACTCCCTGTTTTTTTTTTCTTTTTATCGGATGCGCTCAAACGCCTCTCCGAGTACGCGCTAATCAATCTTTGTGCCCACATTCGGCGGTAAACGTGACAATGGCCCATCTCGGCATCGCTCCGTGAATGTCTGGCATGTAACTCCATGTGACAGCCCAGCACGGGGCGACGTGATTAATTGTGAAATGTGTTTCTGTGCTAGTAGTCCCGAAGTGTGAATGTGTGGGTGCCCGACTATAAATACATCATTCGGTGGCCATGGATTTGAGATTGTGTGTTATATATGTTTATGATCGTCTGTGTGTGTGGAAAAAGATTTTCTGGAGAGCACATGTTGAGCCACAGTTGGAGATAAGCGTGTAAACATCTGTGACTGACAGGCTGAGCAGCACAGTGTGGGAGGGAGATGGTGTTCTTTTATTAAAACACATAAGCATGCATGTGCAGCATCTATAGTAGTCTGTGGGAGTATTTGCATGTGTAGCACCCGCCCCCCCCCCCCTTCTCCCCCTCGTCTCCTCAATTCTGTCTATATGTGGGAAAGTTCAATAAATTGAGAGAGATAAATCTGCGTCTGATCCACATCTGTGTTTGTGTGTGTGTGTGTGTGTGTGTGTGTGTGTGTGTGTGCTGCGTGGCAGCCTGGCCCAAGCCCCGTGCCAGCAAGGAGCAGGTGTGGGGAGGCAGCCCTGCATTGCCCGTTGCCCATCTGCGTGGCCGTCTGTGTGCCGCCTGCGCCCTATCCGTGCCAATGCTGCACAGAGCCGGGGAGCCAGGGGGTGAGATGGGGGTGAGAAGGGGTGAGAGGGGGGCCTAAAGGGAATAAACCATGGGAGAGACTGGAGGGCAAGGGGGTAGAAGGATGGAGGATCTGGCTGGCTGCCCATTGCGCACCCACCAACCCCTCCTCTCTCCCTCTGCCCTGTTTCTTTTATCTCTAGCTATGCTGATGAGCTGTGATGTTCAGGGAGAAGATAGGCACGGGGGGTTGGGGGGGTTGGGGGGGTGAGGGTTCTCAGGGTAGAACCAAGGGCTTATCCGAGGAACGCTTTCAAAGCTTCGGCTGCTTATTTATTAGAAAACATTGCCTGGATTTGAAATTCCCTCTTTGCATCTTTGATTTTTAGCGTCGAGTTAAAAAAAACAAAACAACAAAAAAAAGCATTTTAGGGGGCAGTGTCGTTCCTCCATTTGGCCTGCAGATGTCACTTGGTGGCAGAAGGGTTGGGGGGGTGGGGGGGAGTGGGGGGTGGGGACTATCACAGCAGCAACACATGCTTAAGAAATCTGCCTCTCCTTGTGAGGAAAGATTTCAGCCGGGCTGCCGGGGCTTTGACCAGAAGGGACGGGGAAGGCTTTCTGCCTTCAGCAGAAAAATTCCAACTGACAAATGGAATATCCGGGAAGACTGATCTCCAAATTCCAACGAAAATCCAGCAGCAGCACTTTCACACCAAAAAAAACAAACCAAAAAAAAAAAAAACAAACCAAACTTCCCTGCCTGTACCTCATATTAAGTTTCAGGCAAACCTATAGCGCTGAGCTAAACAGCTATGAATGAAAGCTCCCCAGCTGCACTCCCATGTTGTTATATGCATGCATGAATGTGTGTTTCTGTGTGTGTCTCAGGCAGCAGGGCCTGGGCACAAGTGGGAATTTAGTGGATCATGTGATGCCAGTCCCTGCCAGGGAACTGAAGGGGTGGGGGGGGGGGGGCAGACAAGTACGAGGAGGAGGTGGGGAGATGGATGCATAGGCCGAAATAAAGGGAAGG